>NW_020229246.1:461862-498404 GCF_003227725.1 Camponotus floridanus
TATTTTATTTATATTAGATGAACATAAAAAATAAAATACTAATAAATAATTAATTATATAATAATATTTATACATTTTCTTAGTTCACATTAATAATAGTAATAATTATTAATTATATTAATTATATTATTAGTATTATATAATTAATAATTATTAGTATTAATAATTATTATATAATATTGATTAATATATGTTTAATGAATATTCCTCATAGAATATTGCAGGAATATTGCGGCAATGTTGTTAATAATATTAATAATAATAGGATCCCTCGAAATACGGGCGTGAAACTTGTATTAAAGTTTGGAAAAGGACACAATACACATATAATACATACAATACATGTATAAAGATCGCAAAAGCTCTTTTGTAACAACATTTATTTCTAACTATTGTCTATATACAATTACACATGATGTAAACTATGCAACGCAAACGCAACGTGTTCCTACAAATTACGTGCGCGATTATTAACGATAATAAGATTTTCAGAGGCGACTCGCGGATATTATCACCATAGGTACAATCACATTATCGATACAAATGATCTGTCATTCTCTTATAGGAGCGTAGAAATCCTATCAGGTGTAGATATGTACTTCTATATGTGCACACACGTGTATTATATATCGTAAATCATTCGCGTGTGGATGAAACGACGCATTCGTATACTCGACATAATTGTGCAATTTTATTTATTAGCCGAGAATTATCGCCCGCAATAAATGAAGGACTTGTTTGCAGCAATATATCAAGTTGATAGATCGGTAGGATTACATAATTCGAGGATCCAAATTCCAAATCATGCTGAATTTCAAAAATATTATTATAACAAATACCAATTTTTTTTAAATTTTAATTTCAATGAAAATTTTAATTTTAATTAAATAAGACAAATATTTTCATGAGAAAAAGAAAGAATCTTATCATCTAGTTCACTTTTATCTTCACTTCTCGAGACGCAAATTTTTTTGCTTGTTATATATTTGAAAAGAATTGTGAGATCGATTGTAATAAATTATTATAATAAATTATTATAATAAATTATTATAATAAATTCTATAGCATGATTTAGAATTCGGGTATTTATTTCAACGTGACTTGAAACATGCTTGGCTCTTGGAGAACCTCAAATTATTGTCGTCCTTCCTAAATTAAGCTTGTCATACAACACACGCACAACACGTTTATCTGAATTTTTATTCTAGGAGGCGTCTATATAATCGCGCAAAGGATACATCTACTTGATTTGGAAGAAACGTGGCATATTCGGTATGTATTGGATCCTTTTTGTATCCCGTAGAGCAGTGTTTTCTTTTGCATTAACGATATTCGATTTACTCGGTATTGTAATTATTAAGAAATGTCGCGTGTGAAATAACGATAATGACAAGTTGATACGACGGATTATAAATTTGGATTTACTCGATATACACGATGCATCGAAAGATAAAACTCACACACAATGCATGTGAAGTCGCATCAACTCATTGCTATAGTTGTCACAAACGGTATCCTTTAATAATATCAATACATTCTATCTTCTTCGCTTGAGATCTTTGACAAATGCCACCTTTTCTGGATCCAGATAGATCCAGATACATTAAATCCTCGGATCCTGTTTGTCATCGCTCTTCGAAATTTGCGACCTTCTTTTTCTCCAGATCTCAAGTCGAAAATAATGCACGAAGTTCGAATAATTATTGCTCGATTGATGTGAGAAGCTAATCTCGAAATAGTCGCTCGATTTATCTTGGCTTTGATAGGGTATATTACAGGTATATTACATAGTCGCTATATATTTACACGAAAGAGCCTACGAGATTCCTGCTCAGAGTCTGATAGAATCACGCGAAAGAAAACCGACGCTCGATGATCGAATCCTGTTCTATTTTAGATTTTTCATCTGACACTTTCGCTAAGTTTTCCTTTTCTCTGTTTGGTTTGCACGCTGATTGATAAGAGATGACTCGTTTCTTGCTCTTAATTTCAGACTGCGTTCTTACAAACGATATAGGATGAGATATTTTATACAGGATGTCCAGACTTAATCTTTTGTAGCACTGAAACTACATCTTCCTCAACATTTTGGTATTAAGATTTTCGTTTCCAAATAATATCTTAGGAATCTATCATTAACGGCTGATTCGTTAAGTCTGGGTCACCCTGTACATCTCTCTCTCCTTCTATTACGTATATAATTGATATAAATATACAAGAATATTTTTGAATAGAACTAAGATTTTCACGTATTAAAACATCTCGAAACGTAATTTGTTGATTGAATTGACAGGTCGACAATTTATATAGAAAAGCGCTCGGATAAATATTTTCCCTTGCGGGTTTTTTCAAGCAAGGAACACTACGAAAAGAATCGTTTCTTTCTGATCATTCGACTTGGCCTCTTATAAAAATAGTGCTCGGAATAAGTTTGCGGGAAGAGGCGAACCAAGAATACAATCGTACAGTCAAAATTTATGAATCCTGAACATTATGGATCGGATTTTCCAATGTTCGATTATACTTTGGCTCGCCGAAGGAACGCGAGAAGGAACTTGTTCGGGTTCCGATTCTCGTCGCGCTCGGAGATTCGCGAGATTCGCTTTTAATTACTTTACACAGAGACATCGATCTCTAAAAGGCGTTTAGTATCGATCTACGCGCCCGTCCTTAGGCAATTCATTTATAATTTTGCTAACGAGATGCCCGATTATCGATCTTCGCGGGCGGAGCCTTAACGGAAGCTAAAGGACTTTCTTAAAAGATGTCCTCGATATCGGCATAATTACGGTCCCAATATCCGCCCCGATATAACCAATCCTCCTGACCAGTGTAAGGATTCATGCCGGATTGAAACCATCTATAAATTCATTTTCAATCAGAAAGTATTGAAAAATTAGAGATGATTATCTTTATTAATCTATTTAACTTATTGTATAAAGATCATAATTTTAATAAAAAATTTTAAATTTCAATTTAGTTTTATTTTATTTAAAAAAATATTTTTTATTATTTTTTATTTTAAACAAATCAGATTAATATTAAAGTCAAATTATTAGAAGAATTATTCGTTAATTCTAATATTTTAATTTTACTTAATATTCAAATTTCTTCGAATGTCTTTCATTTTTTCGATTCTTTAATATATTTCCAATATTTTCTTCAAATATTGGAAGTATTTTTTTAAAATGGAACATACCTGGGGACATAATCGTGACCTTTTTTCTGTTTGCGCGCTTTGCGAGAATCCCTCTGCTTTTCCTCGAGTCTAGCTTTCTCAGACGCGGCACCATCCTGATCGCCATTTTCCAATTTACGGATATCCGGCCTCAATCTAGAATCAGTCGGGCACAGAGTCTCTCCCATGGCGGGTTCCAACTCGTTCAGTGACATGGCGAACGTCGTAAACTGATAATACTGTAAATTTACATTGAATTAATATCTCTTTGCATCATAATTAAGGTTTCAATATATTCTGTAGTATAAAATTATTTTTATCACTTTATCTGAATAAATATTTGTATTATAAATTTGTTAAATTATTATTTATATTATATATATTATTTATTATAAAGAAAAATATGAAAATATAAAAATATAGAAATATAGAAACAGAAAAATAGAAAGATAAAATCTAGAAAAATATAAAATAATGTAAAAAAATATTTTATTATGAAAGAATAATTATATATAATATTTTATAATATTTTATTGTAAAAGAATAATTATTATTACGAAGGAACTCTATATTTCTGGAATTTTTAATAAAATTTTGAGAAAAAGAATATATCAATTAAAATATTAATCATTAATTCAATGATCAATTTGATTAAACCAACATCCGAACTGTTGCTGGGCCTCGGTGTGACTTCCCATAGTGTGATAGATCCTGGAATCTCGTCCACCATTGGGATGTCATCGACAACCGCACTGCTCAAAGACTCGTCTATCGCATCCTGCAAATTTGATAATTAAATTTAGCAATGATCTGATAATGAAATTAAATCTAATTAATCGAAGAAATGAATTTATTCGCGAGAGTTCTTTGATACCTGATGCAGAGGCTTGAAAGCTCCGACCTTGAGGCTGTGGAGTTTCGCCAGGACCTTTTTGTGTCCTGGACTGCCCTGCGGGCTTTTGGCCTCCATTCTGATCTTCTCCAGTGTTTCCTCGTATAAAGAAGGCTCACAGGATCGTAAAATTTCGATCCATTTGCCGTAGAGAAAGAGTAACTTCCTTTTCCTGAAAAAATATTTACAGTTAGTTAGTTAATTTGTAGTGGCAAAGAAATCAATCAAATGACATTTTTTTGCCCTTTTTGCCAACCTAATTGAAACTTTTTAAACTTACTCCTGATCCGTTATGAAGCCTTCGACGCGATGAATGTCCTTGCCGTTCAAAGTGCTTTTGATAAAACATAGTTTAGCTTTCAGATTGTCTCCTCCATGTTGTCTGATTTCCAGAGGACCCGATTGTTCCATCCACAATTGTCCCACCAGAACATTGTGAAGGATACAATTGACATTTTGCCAAGTGTAAGCCTCTTTCCATCTATTCAAACACAATTGTCAGCATCAAAATCCTTTTGAAAAAATGTTGAGCCTTTTCTTAATTTTCTCATTTCTTTTTTTAATTTTCAATAATAATTAATTAGGAGTAATAGTAATATATTTCGATGTATCTTGATGTTCTTTTAAAAATTATTGATCTCTTTTGATTTTTAGCCTTCAGTAATAATTAAAATTGCGAAACAAAGAGAGATATTGACAACAATCAATATTAGGAAATATTTACTTAATACATAAATAAATTTAATTAATTAACTATGATTAATTATGATAATTACTTGGGCAGTTCGACTGTTACAATTCCTTTCGGATGAACTTCCAGTGATTTTCCCCAGAATTTTAACTTGGGATGGATGCTGCCATGAAAGATGAAATCTTCACTATCGGCATAAAACGCAGATACTGGAGGATGATGCGAGACTTGTTCGCATATTATCCTGGAAAAAATTAAAATACTTTTTCAGTGTAAAAATTCTTGAATAGGGAAAAATTAAAATTTCGTAAAGTCAAGCTTTCGAAAAATTATAAAGTTTTAAGGTTTACTTGTAAAAGACATTTATTAAAATTAAAAAATTATTATAATAAATTATTATAACAAATTATTATAATAATTATTATAAAAAGTTATTATAATAAATTATTATAAATTATTATAAAGATTATTATAATAAATTATAATAAATTATTATTAATATTTATTAAAATTGAAAAAATTAAATAAAAGATCTATAAAATCTGATAAAAAAGATAAAATTTGATTTCCTTAGAGATAAAAAATAATATCGTAGTGAATCGTCAATTAAATAATATCATAATGTCAATTATTAATAACAAATCGATAAATGGGAGCAGAGTTAATTACCGGAAGTCCTCGCGTTGAAGCTCGTACGTTTCGCCTAAGATCGGATTGAATGGTTTTCCAAAGCGTTCCCAGTTTGAAGCGAGAGCACTCACAGCGAAAGCCGCGACATACTGCGAGATCATTAATATCGCTCATTAATACTCCCGAATTATTGAATAATTAATTATAATAATTTGTAGGGACGAAATTTCCTCGCTCACCTGGAGCCTGGAGATTGGCGATTGCTCCTGGGATGCTCGCTTGAGTAATTTGGCATATTCCATGTACTCCGCGACGCGTTGCAGGAACGAGAGGGGCTCGTTAAAGATGACCGGCATGCTGGTCTTGCTGATGTCCTTGCCCAGCTGCAGCGTCACCGAGCAGAGGTTTATTTCGGAATGACCCGGAACTGGTAACGATGTCCTTGCAAAGTAACACGCGTTTTTACAAGAAGGGCAATTTTTTTAGAAAATAAAAAAGATTTTTTAAAATTTTAAAATGAGAGAGAACTCTTAAAAAAAGATAGTAAAAGGATTAAAAAAATTTCGAGATCTTTGGATTTGCAGTTTCCCTCAATATGGTTAAAAATTGGGAGCAAGAAATATATCTACGTTTATTTCTAAATTTATACATTTATCGGAATTTATATATTTCGCCAACCTGTATCGTCCTGATATCTTTTCGCTGGCCATTGTAAGGATCTCTCGTGGCTATCGAACGTCTCGGCGACGGCAAGAGCCTCCAATCTGTAGCTCTTGTGTGTCGATATTTCGATTTTCACCAACATTGACCAATGATTACGATTTCACGATATATTAAAGAATTTACGAGAGTTCTCGAGTTATTTGAGGGCATCTTTTCGTCGGAAAATTTTTCAGAAAACTTGTGAATCTTGAAAACTCCTTCAAGATTTTCAAGGAGATTCTTTGCAGTGGAATTTAGTCGATCGATAGTGTGGACTTCTAAATCATCATTTATTCATTTTTTTATAGGTTTATAATATTTAATTAAAAATCCGAATATTTATGCAAAATTTTATCGATAGATTTTCCTGAAGAATGTCAGTTATCTAAAGCACAATTTAAGTTCCAATCGAATCCTTACAACGTGCCGGTCTTCGGGTACTTTAAAGGCTTTGTAAATTTAAAGCTTTTCTTATAAAAAATATATGTTTTTAAATATGTATTCAATTTTTACGAATATTTTCTCTTTTAACCGAAGCAAAGGGATATTTTTGGATCTCTGGAAATCGACGAATTCGGATCGCGAGGTCGGATCTTTCGATTTTTTTGGGGGCAAAAGTGGGACAAGGAGGGAAAAGGGGGTGCGTGGTATCTGGAAATGGACCGTCCGATTCTTCAGACGGAGAGGCAAAGAGGAGGAGCTTTGTCTCGCTATCTCGACGACATTCCGATGTTATTGCACTCGCGGAAAATTCGCGCGATCGCTCGATCGATCCTCTGTCACTCGTTCATGATGATCGGAGATGGACCTTGAAGAAGCTCGTCCCGGGATACACTCGTTTCAGTCTCGTCTTTCACGATCAGCTGTACGCCTGAAGACTGTTGAGCTTGCGGGTGTGACGGCGAGCTCCCCCTTTGCTTTTCGAGCAAATATCAATAAATTCGAGCATGACCGTTGAGTTTCCGAGCTTTTCCGTTGGAACGACCGGCCGATTTGTTCGCGAAAAACTGTCAAGTTTAAATTCGCCATTTTAATTTATTTCAGACAACAAATCGAATTTCAAAAGATCATTAAAGTTTAAATTCAATTTGTATCTATCTTCTTTATTGCAGTCTTTAATTTTTTAACATTTATTCCTTGGAGTAAAATGCGCGTAATAAATGTATTAATTAATTCCCATAATTAATTTCCATATTGCCATTTTAAGATTTACAACATTAAATTAATTACTAATCAATTATTTAGTTATATAATTTAATTACTAATTATTAATTAATTAATACATATTGCATTTATACATTATTGATTTATTGTATGATTGATTTAATGATATCTTTTTAATTATTATTGATATATGTTTTTTATATTGAATTAAATCATTAAAAAATAAGTCACTAATGCTATAGATTTTTTTCCTGAAAATTCGCAGAGTTGAATATAACAGTGTCAGTTTCGTAGAATTTAAAGAATCAATGATCCTCAATTGTTAAGAAGATTTCGATGTCGCTTTTAAACGAGACATTAAAAATTAACTAGAGGGTGACTAAGCAAGAAGAAAAGGAAGAAATTGGCAACAACTTGTCAACCTTCGAATTGTCAGATTCTATTGATCAGATTTATGGACAATAGCTTATTGTTTCAACTTTAATTAATTCATTTAATATGTAATGACAAGGACTCTTATTACGGGATTTAATGTGCATCACTTATACATATGTACGCAAAAATCAATACAAACACGTTGAAATGAAAGAGCGAAGTTTCAATACGCGAACAAATACGCGTACAAATACACCTACGAGAAGAAAAGGTATTTATATCACGTAATCACGCGCTTTATATCACGCGCCTCGCTCTGCAGAAAATGCGAAATAAATTTAATTAACACACACGTAATCCTTCCCATACGTATGCGCTATCGAGATCACAATGCTGCCTTTATCGCGTGCAACCGCGCGATAAAATTGGCTCTCAGCACGAAGGTCATTCGTTATGAGAGAGAAAATGCAAGATATTGGAGAATGTAAGATCTCAATTGGAAAAAGAAACACACCTTCTACATTTGAAGAGTTTATTTTAAAATCCGAGATTCTGTAAAAATTACAGAAATTTTAAGATTGATTTTTCTCTTCGAATTCTAGGGATACTTGTCAAATTATTTTTTAAACACAAAAGCTCTTCGATTTTTTAGAGAATCTTCAAATTGCTTAGATCTTGAGAATCTTCGAATTCTTGGATCTTTAATTTTTTCATTTTTTTTTTAATTTTCTGCCTTTCTTCTTGTTTTTTTGACTTTCGGATTTTTTAATGTATGAATTTCTTTTTTAATGTATAAAAAATGTAAGGTCTCAATTAGTAAAAGAAACTCACCTTTTACATCTAAAGAGTTTATATTGAAATTCGAGATCCTGTAAAAACTATAGTTTTAAGATCAATTTTTCTCTTCGAATTCTAGGGATAAAAATTGTCAAATTATTTTTTAAACACAAAAGCTCTTGGATTTTTTAGAGAATCTTCAAATTGCTTAAATCTTGAGAATCTTTGAATTCTTGGATCTTTTCATTTTTTTTTAATTTTCTGCCTTTCTTCTTGGTTTTTTGACTTTCGAATTTTTTAATGTATGAAGTTCACAGAGGATCGATGATGAAACAAATCCTCTAATCTTAGAAATTATATTTTTTTAAATTGTTAAGAGCTCTTGGCATCCCAATTTTTGAATCTCTTATTATTATTTGTAATTTTTTCGAATTACATGGATTCGTCGACCTTCGGAACTGGAGTCGGCCATCGTAAGGAGCATTACTTTCAACCGACATTTTACAAATCGCCTCATCGTCTGCGTGAAGAGTTCAGTGCTCCGTTGACGACTAAGAATAAGAATAAGCCGAATTTCTTTATTGATTTACCTGGAAACCAAATCGATATCCGTACGAGGCACAGGCGCTCACTTCGTTACGAATCGGACAAACTTTCCTCGAATCGCACCATTGAGTTTGTCGCCCGTTTGGTCGACCTGTCAAATTCCTCGGTCTCCCGAGGACGATTTTCGCGAGGGGAGAAAAATCGCGGTTTCGCGAGAGAAGATGTGATCTTGCAAGAATTCTCCTATAGTGAAAGAAAAAAAAATTATTAAAAATTGTCCTTGTTAAATCAGTAACATTTATTTTAACGACAAATGAGTCTCTAATGCAATTCTCATCAACTCGAAAACTTTCCGTCAATCTACAAAGTACGCGAAGATACTTTCAAGTGTAATTTTATGTGAATCGACCAAGATATGTGAAATCGATTTTCATCGAATTTAAAAAAGTAAGAGCTTTTGCTGAAAAAATTAACTGTGTCAGATTTCAAGAATGAATAAGGAAGACTTGGAAGATGAGAAATTGGAGGAACTCGGAGGTCCTCGAGATACGAAGGAAAGAAAATTTACCGCCTATCGCAAGTATCTTATGAAGCATATGAAGCTGTTTCCGGAATTATATCGAAGCGACGTCTCGATCCATCCCAGCTACACCGATTTAAAAGTCTTGCCTTAGTAAGAGTTAATTTATTGAGCCGATTAAAATTCAAATTTATTAAATAAGACACATTACAGAGAATTAAATATAGTTACATCGACATCAAATGTGATGACTTTCGTTTTATTAAATCAAGAAGACAAAGTTGCAAAATTTTTCACCGAGATCTTAGAAGAGTTGCTTCTTTTTTTATGGAATCTGCTAATTTTACGACATGTATAATTGACAATTAATCGTATTATTTCGTTATTTTCATAATTAATCGTATATATTTCGTTATTTTTAAAGTCACGTGGTCTGCAGACATCGTGTGCAAAGGATCAGGCGGCAGATTTCTCGGCAACTGAATCGTGAGATTGCGCACTTTGCCATGATCCAGATGTTTGCTCTCGACGGTGTGAGAATCGATCGCGTCTTCAGCGTCGGTATGTCGCCGAAGATGTTGATTGTACCGGATCCGATGACGGAAAAGGAGAGACGTCGATTAAATGAGCTTGTTCGAAATATCTAACAGACTCCTTTATATATAATTTCAGCGAAAATAAATTGTCTTATACGTTCTCAATTATTGTTCTGAATTATTATCTCTTACTGCTTCTTGAAATTTAAAAATAAATATCAATTTATTCGAACTTATATCATTATGTCATTAATTCTTTAATTATTTTTGCAATTATGATCCATGAAAATTTTAACTCTCTTTTAATTTATCAAATTATATAAATTCATAAGAAATATATAATTCATAATCTAATCTAATCTATCAATTTATATAAAATTTATATATATATATATATATATATATATATATATATATATATAAGTAATGTATAATTATAAAATATAAAATCATAAAAATTATATAAGATTTAAAAATCTAAAAATTAAATCTAGAATTAAAAAAGTAATTTTAATAACTGTTTTTATTTCCTGATCTTATTGTTAAATGTTAGAAAACCATTAAATAATTTTAATTGTTTTAGTTTGCGGAAAAAAATAGTTTTTTAATTATTGTTTCATTCGCATTAAAAATTCTGAAAGGAACGTTGGCGGTTAATGGAAAAGTTTGAGAAACAAAGGAAAGAATTTAATTTGACATCTGTCAAGTTGAAAAGACTCCAATGATCGAGCAAAGTTTCTTGCAATGTTCCGAAATACTTATCAGGGCGGGCTTTTATCCATCTTGTACAGCTGCGGATCGTCTCCTCTGGAATTATGGGACATGCATGTTAGCTTTTTTATTAATTCGTCTAAAATTTGAACGAAAAATATTATTAAAAAATATATTTACAGCTTTCTAATTATATATATAACTGTATATATGCCATAATTTTTAAAATACTCATGTTACATGTGTGCAAAAAACACTTTATTTTTATAAATAATATATATATATATAATCAACATATATTTATTATATAGGTTTGCATTAAATATTTTTTTAGGTGAAAAATGGATACATACGAAGGATCACAGACGAGGAAATAAAATCGTTGGCGTTAGAAATAGCCGGCACTAATGTAGCCACGACCTATATTTATTGTCCACCGGATCCGAAGAAAGCGTTGGGTATTAAGCTACCCTTCCTTGTCATCATCATCAAGAATATGAAGAAATATTTCACATTCGAGATAACAGTAAAAAAAAAGCCCGTGTGAATACGTAATTATTAAACAAGGCTTCCAATTTTCTTTCTCAAATAAGAGGTTTCCCATTCTTTTTCGCAAACCTCTGCAAGCATAAGAACCTTTTCATTCCACGTTTAAATAAGAATTTCCATTTTTTTTTTCAACAAATACAACGCTTCTGTGCAATTTCCTTTTTAAATAAAACTTTGTATTTTCTTTCTTAAATAAGATCCTTTCTACTTTGTTTCAATTTTAATTTAATAAATAATTAAATTTTGTTATTTAATTATTCTTCCTCGAATATGTAAATAATAATTTATGTATAAATAGATATTGGACGATAAGGATATGCACAGGAGATTCCGCGTCAGCAATTTCCAGAGCACAACACGCGTTCGTCCATTTTGCACGTCCATGCCCATCGGGCTTTCAGGAGGATGGAATCAGATTCAATTTAATCTATGCGATTTCACACGACGAGCCTACGGCACGAATTATATCGAGACTACCAGAATGCAGATCCATGCTAATTGCAGGATCAGACGAGTTTATTTCGCTGATAGGTAAAGAATTAATTAATATACATATCGTTTGATTTTCTATCAATGATTAACTTTAATACACGATCAATTAATTTTATAATTAATCAATGATTAAATTTATAGCATAGAAATTTAATTATCAACGAATTGTAATTTAATTTGATTTATTTTTTAATTAATTTAAAATCTCTCAGCGGATAAATTTAATCAAAAGTATTATTATAAAAAATTTATGTGAAAAAATTAAGATATATATTAAATATATAATAAAAAGAAAATTAAAAAATTAATATAATTTTGCATAAAATAATTATTAATTAAATATAATTATAAAATTAATAATTAAATTAAAAATAAAATTATTAATTAAATATAAAATTATTAATTAAATATAATATAAAAAATTTTTATGAAATTATTAATTATTTATATAAGTAATTTTACCTACAATACATACACAATTTTCTTTGGCAAGCAATAGTTCTTTTATATTTTTTTTCAAAAGAATAATTAAATTAAATAAAATTAAATATTAAATTTATTAAATGAGCCATAAATGTTTTCTTTAGACTTTATTCCGAGGATGAGATAGCGGAGGATTTCAAACTCTTTTTCCCGATACATCGTAAAAAATGTGTTAGAGAAGAAAGAGTACCAAAGAAACCTAGGGTACCATCTATCATCACGAAGGAACCGATTATCGAAACGGAAGTGAAAGTGGAGGAAATGATTGAATCACCAATAATTTCAGAAGAACCTTTAGTTAAAGATTTAATCGAGGAAGCAGTACCTGAAGAGATTGAAGAAATAATTACTGAAAAAGACGAAAAAGTAATGAAAAGAGATGAAGAGAAAGAAGAAGAGGAAGAAGAAAGAGAAAAGGAAAAAGAAGAAGAGATCGAAGAAGAGGAAGCTGAAGTGAAAGAAGAGGAAGTTGAAGTGAAAGAAGAGGAAGCTGAAGTGAAAGAAGAGGAAGCTGAAGTGAAAGAAGAGGAAGCTGAAATTAAAAAAGAGGAAGCTGAAGAAGCTGAAATTTTTGATGAAGAAGAACAAACTGAATTAACAGATACTATTTACGAAGATGAAGATGAGAAAAGAGCTATAGATACATCGAGATTGGAACAAGATTACACGGCAGACGAGATGGAAGATTAAATGAGAAATATATACGATTATACAATAAATATTTGTCTTGTACAATTTTATTTTATATTGCTTAGACTTTATAAATTCTTTTCTTTTTATATCGCTTTTTATATCGCTTTAACAAGGATTATAATTATTGTAAAGACTTGTATTGTTCACGGATTGTTGCAAAATTCCAAATTATAAAAAAAAATAAGTTCGAGAATAAACTAATTGTTAAACGGAAAATTATTTAAAATCGAGAGATTACGGTACGTCATAATCGTCATCCTCTCGCTTCCTTTTCAACGTTTCGTCAGTTTCCATCTTCACGGTTGGCAACGTTTGAGCGGAGCTGATTTGTATCTTCGGTTTTGTTACTTGTGTCTTCACCGTCGTGGTGCTGGTCGTTGCTACAGAAATATTTATATTAATGCAAGCACTAAACATGTCTAAATTAAATCAATTTTAGATGTAAGTAAGTTTAATTTCACAAAGATAGAATATATTAAATGTAATTTCTCAAGAACAATATGTGGAACTTTATCGTGTGAATATTCTTATAATTATGCACACATTTTATAAGACATTTTATTTTGTATTAAGATCTTACTTGCTGGAGTTCTAAAGGATACACGGAACGGTATGGAGGAATGGGACTGTAGTAAACGGAAAGAAGCTTGAATCCCAAAAAGAAAAATGGATATTTTAAAAGGTATATTTATATTAAATAAAATTAATTAACTATCTAATTGATACATCAATAAAAAATAAAACAAAAGAGAAGAAAAAACAAGGAATAATTATTATACTTAATAACAGTATAATTATTAATCATTATAAATTACATAATATATACATTACCTGTTGAGAATTTCAAAACTGGCTTTGGTATAGAAATACTTTGCGTTCTAGCGACAGTAGCAAGTGTGCCAGGTCTTTTAACGATTGATACTCCAGTTTTGTTTCCCTCCACTTTTGGCCTCGATTGTCCACCAGACTGATTATTGCCAACCAATGAATGCGCAGGTTTTTGAACAACCTTTTTTGTCGCATTTTTGAGTCTGTAATTGGTTCCATTTAAACAATATCGATCCGGTGGTAATCTGAGGCCATTATTTGGCTTGACAAACGGTAACGGAATGTTGTTTTTGGCGCGTGCCACCTCCAGCAATACATCTCTGGGTGGTGGATTCGTAAACGAACGCTCCAGTTGCATCTTAACTGCTAATCTGACATCATCCAAGTCGATAAACTTCTTCTTGGCATGATTCGCATATATTCTGCTATCATCCAATATGCATGTGACATATCCTGTCAAAAAATTATCATTCATTTATTAAATTTAAAGATTCTTAGAATAAAGGAAAAAAAAGAAGACACAATAAAATGAAAAAAATAATAAGATATTCTAATGCAGAGAGTTGGTATCATATCAAAATAGCGAATCATGTGAAAATAATAAAACTAAAATAAAAAGATATTATAATAAGAAAAATATAAGATATTAATATAATATAAAATATTTAATAAAATATAAGATATTAATATAATATAAGATATTTAATAAAAGATATTTAATAAAAGATAAGATATTATAATAAGAAATATAAATATTAAAATAATGGCGAAAAATGAATCAAAATCGTCATCACAGAGGGAAAAAAAACTTACGATATGTAAATTCCAACAATTGATTGATCACTTTAGGCTCGTAATCCGTTATTCCCATATCCTTCATGATTGACATGATGACTTGAGCATCCTTGGGAATATGTTTAATGTGGCTCATGGTTTTCGCTTTCTCTGACATATTTTTCTTCACCAAGTCGGAATAATTTTTCTTCAAGATCTGTCGCAGATATCATAAACAGAACATTGCATCTTTTGCATCGGAGAGAAGTTTTAGGGGTTATAAACGCGTTTTACAACCATAAACACAGACACAGATGCTTCACTGCTTCGCTTTTAGATGATCCTTAAAAGCGCTGTACAACTGAACATGAACTACGAAGTCAGATGTACGAATGTTTTCAGTGGGTAACACACAATTTCAGGGTTGTGTTCCATGCTACGTGCACGAAATGTCTGTGTGATCTGTTTCTCTATTTATTAAGTATAAATAGTTATTAAAATATATTACCCGATATTATATATTAATTATATATTAATATTATTATTGATATTATATATTAATATTATTACATATTATTATTTATTATTATATATTAATCACACATCATCCATCACTACCATCGCCACCGCCATTAGTACGTAATTTAATATAGTTTTTACCACAAAGATTCATTAAAAATAAATTATAACACAAAAAATATTTTAGTTTATTTTTAAACATTAAATATTAAAAATATTAAAATTAAAATAAAAACTTGGCTCAAATGATAATAATAATAATTAAAAATTAATTTAAAAATTGACAAGTAAAAGCCAGTAAAAGACGCGATAATGGGAGGATAAGAAAAAAAATCTTCCTTTTTTTTCAATTATTAATATATTAATATATTAATATTTCAAATATATTTATTATTATAGTAAATATGGAGAAAAGATACAACCTCTATATTTACTTTTGAATTCTAAGACGATTTTTCCTTTGGCAAAATTTTCTTAAAAGGAAAAATTGTCTTAGAATTCACTCAAGAATTCGATATTTTAAAGATAAACGTTTGTTTAGAATCACCTTGTATATACGTATAGTACAAGGTGAGTTAAAAATATGTTCATTCGACTTTTACAATTTTATTGTTCTTTACAAAAGATGTTCTTTATATTTTTCATTATTTTCAATACATGTCTGAGCACGACGTGACGCATTCGTTCGAAAATATCAGGATTTTCCCGGGGATTATTTCGAAAGCATTTTATACACGTGATTCATAGGTCCTCTTTATTATTAAATGATTATTTCCAAAGCATTTTAAACACGTGATTCATAGGTCCTTTTTATTATTAACTGATGTTTGATAAATGACATTCTTCAAATAAATCCACAGATAAAAATAGTGAAGGGTTCGATTATCTATATTTATTCTATAACAAAGCATTTGTGTCCATATGTTTATATTTATTCTTCTTTTTTATCCAGAAACACGCTCACAAATTTTTAAAATATACTTTTAACTTACCTTGTACGTATATCGTCAATAGTATACTATATCAAGTAAAATATTTCGGCAACAAATTAATAATAACATAGTTTGTTCTTTGCAATATGTAATGTGCTAATGTTTATGTGCTTCGATTCTGTTATCATTCGTGCGATGATGAGGGAAATAATAGTACGAGACACTACCTCAAATTCTTTTTTCTTAACGCAATCGCGACTATAGGAAAATTATTTGCTACAATAACATGAATAATGAGAAATTGATTTTTATAAATAATATGTAACATATATATATATATATATATATATATATATATATATATGTTACATATTATTTATAAAAATCAATTTCTCATTATTCATGTTATTGTAGCAAATAATTTTAGAAATTTAGAAATTTTAATTTTAGAATTTTGAAATTTGAAATTTTAATTTTAGAAATTTTAGAAATTGATTTTTATAAATAATATGTAACATATATATATACATATATATATATGTTACATATTATTTATAAAAATCAATTTCTCATTTTTCATGTTATTGTAGCAAATAATTTTACATATATATATATATATATATATATATATATATATATATATATGTAGAGTGTCTCTTATTTTCCGTCATCTTGCCAGTTATTTTCCGTCTTCAGATGATCCCAGTTATTTTCCGCCATCTTTCAAAGATAGATTCCTGGGATCATCTGAAAACGATTTTTTCTCAACGAAACCCACCTCAATGACACCCAGTAGGGTGTCCCATTTATTTTCCGTCATCTTTCAAAGACAGATTCCTGGAATCCGAGGACACCCAGTAGGGTGTCCCAGTTATTTTCCGTTATCTTTCAAAGACAGATTCCTGGGATCATCTAAAGATGATTTTTCCTCAACGAAAATGTCGAGGCACTAATAATTTTCGAATTATAAGTGATTGGAAATAAGGGGTTTTTCGTAAACTAAGCTTTGTAGAAATAAAATATTAATAAAACCACATTCTTTGATTAATTTTAAATAGAGTTTACTTTTGGTTGAATTTTAATTTAAGACTTAATTGCAAAGTCTTGGTTAAATGCACCAAGTAAAATATATGCATATGCCGTGTTTTTCGTTTAAAAATTTCGCGTACAATTAAAAAGAATTTTTCAGGCATTTTACCATCCTCTGTGGCTCGTAGACGCTAGTTTTCTTATCATGTTATTGAATATATAACGAGCCTAATTCCTTTCGATTTAATTTAATTCACGCGCTAGCTGAAATGATCGCGTTTCATTGTCCATAGTTATAAACAAATAGACGAGGGTAGTATCGGTGTGGGGCTGAATAGCTCAGTGGTAAGAGCAGTCGCCCGGCAAGTGAAAGACTCGGGTTCGATTCCCGATTCAGCGACTTCGCCCCGATATTTTTCTACGTCTCTTCAGGAGGGTAAAGAGGGTTGTATAGAATTTCTCAAAAATGAGAATCTATATCTTGGTTAAATGCACCAAGTAAAATATATGCATATGCCGTGTTTTTCGTTTAAAAATTTCGCGTACAATTAAAAAGAATTTTTCAGGCATTTTACCATCCTTTGTGGCTCGTAGACGCTAGTTTTCTTATCATGTTATTAATTGCAAAGATATATGATGACAAAAATCAGGAACATGCAAAAAATGATGGCCTTCATTGATATTTTCGCTGAAGAAAAATCGTCTTCAAATGATCCTAGGAATCTGTCTTTGAAAGATGACGGATGATAACTGGTACACCTTGTATATTGTGACGATAAATCGAAGCGCCTATTTCGCGTAATTTATTCATTTAATCAAAAAAGAAGTAATGATAGAAATATAAAATAATATAGGTAAAAATATATAGGTAAAAATACATAAAAAGTTGCATATTATCGAACGCAATACCGACGAAATTTCGATAGTGAAGATACAACCATATATATATATATATATATATATATATATATATATATATAATAAATAATTTACGTATATTAACACATATATACACATTTAATATATTTTCTAAGTAAGGAAACCTTTATTGTATCATTAATCGCATACGCACGACGATAATGTTATAAGGGTCAATAGTGCTGAAATTGTCTTTCTCAAGAGTTGTGCCGATTGAGATTTTTGATTAGAATGCTTAAACTAAAACATATAAAAAATCCAGTCAATTCGACAGAAAGCCATTTCCCATTAAATTCAGATGTTCTTTATAATGTAAATAACCATATATAATTTATGTAACTATATATGCAACTTATTTTATAATGTGTATTAGAAAATTTAAAAAATTAAAATACAGAATGTTAAAATGTTTTATAATGAAAAATATTTTAATTTTTTCCGTAAGATTAAAAAGAATTCTTTTTACAAATAGAAATTGTTAGTTATATGGAGGAAAAGTCCTATAAATATAAAATTTTAACGTGTGTGTGTGTGTCTGATAAATTTTAAAAAGTTTCTTAGGAGAAGACAAGAGAGATACTGAAAACAAAAATATGTGGAAAAAGGATCAATAAAAACTAACAAAGTTTGTAAAAGCTTTAAAATAATCGTTTTAGTCGCAGGTATAGAAAGTTTATTGTACGTTTATACTTTATATTCTCGTAGTATGTCCTGGATTCTTAATAAGACCTGGAGAAGAATAGGTCAATGGAAAAAATTTTTTAATGATTTTCGAAAATCAGGTAGAGAAAGTACGAAGATAAAAGCTGGGATTTAAATCCATGTAATTCTGTATTATTGTCTGGGACAAAAATTTACAAATCATTAGTCCGAACAATAAAAGGAATTTTCTTACGGTAAATATACCGATGAAAGGAGCCGCCTCGATTGCCTTGTCCTTGACATATGTTGTCAAGGTCACTGCCCTGAGTAACATCCAAAAGATTTTAGCCGTCGCTCGTTGTTCGTTAAAAAGTTATTAACAAAAGAATTTTACAACTTTAATGCTTTTTATCTCCGAAAATATTAATTTAAGAAAAAAATTTTTAAGCAAAGATAAAGCCGCTGAAAAACTCTACAAAAAAGGTTATATGCATTTTTTTCATAAACCTACTATTTTAGCTGTTATATAAAAAAATAATTTAAATATTTACATAAGGTATGATTGAGTTGCCCACAGTTTTATAAACCCATGTGAAGTCCCAGTTTGCGTTGCAAAGTACACGCACAGACTGCACACCCCCCATCACCGTCCCCACCACCACCCTGTTGCAAACTCATGTGAAATCTTTCTTTGCATAGGGGGTTATTTTACTAACAATAAGATTTGTCTCTGATATCTGTCTCGCATATTTAGCGATTATATATTATTTATTTCTAAGTTATTTTAATTTTCCTTAAATGAATAAATATAAAAAAATAGTAAAAAGTAGTAAAGAAGAAAAATAAAATACAAAAATACTAAAAAGAAAAGAAAGAAATTTTGATAAGAACATAATTCTCCGATAAGAAAAATATGATAAAGATTTATGAGAAATCTAGAGATATGAGATTTGTTTACATTATCGAAAAGGAAAAATAAAAAGAAAATATTCAATTGAGCTCATTATTTATAGAAACGATACACGTGAATGCGGTATAGATAAAATGATAACGAATGCCGGTTTGCAATCATTACATGAGGAATTTATACGTAATGTCAAATATTTGTAAAAATTAAAATGTCTACTAATACAATAATACACGATTAAATTTTTAAGATATAAATTTCTGATTAATAGCGCAACCATATGCAGCAAACAATAATTCTCGAAGAAGAGAGCATATTAAATCATATCGTATATATCTGTGTTGTATAAAACTTAACATCAAAATATAATGGCTATACTGCTATGTTAAAAGATATAATTCTTTTTTTATTGAGATATAGATGAAATAAAATTACTGTCTATATTCCCCATTTAGTTTACATTCTCCGTTGGCTAATTATATAAAAAAATATAATAAATTGAAAATTTACCGAAGGTCCCGTGAATCAAGAAGCGCTTTTCGAAAATAGGAATTTTAGGAATTTTTACACACACAAAATTTTTATTTAATTCAAATTATGATTTACAGAAAGCTGGGCTTGATTTAATGGTACAGATTTTACTATCTTCTTTGAGACGGTAGGGCATGTATAATTGTTGATCAAAAAGCTGAAAAATTCTGAAATAACAAAGGTACAAAGGTACAAAGGTACAAAGGTACAAAGAGGTTGTAACAAAGATATAAAAGATTGGAAAGGTATAAAGCCATAAAAGAACAATAACGAGAAGAATCGTTTAGGAATTTTTTTGAAAGAATTTGTCATTTTTAATTAGAATTTGACCTATTGGCTACACAAAAGGCCACAGAAAAGATTTCTAAATTTAATGCATTACACTTCTATCTATCATAAAATAGGATCGATATAGCGACAGTCATATATTTATTAAAAAAAGAATATTTTAATCTTAAATGGAAAATTCTTAAATCTAGAATGAAATGATCCTATCTACAAAAGATGACAGACGTTTATCGGTTTTGCGCAACTACTAACGATAATATCAAATTATTCTAAGTGCAAGAATATATAGCTTAGATTTCTTTATATTATTCCTGTTCCCAGATTATAAAGACAATCTTATTTAATTCGAGAAAGAAGAATAAGAATTATTATTTTAGATTTAAAATTGTTTCATTTTTATACTACACCAGACAACGCAAAGCGCGCACTTCGCGTGCGCCATTTATTTCCTTTCATTATACATTTCTCATTATCACACAAGTCACTGTCAAAATTTGTAATAATCGCAAATGACAGCTGCTCAATATGAATTGAGCGCAATAAAAAAATCAAATCGAAGTTTATTGTTGTCGCTTTTCGGCATTGCGGACTAAATTTCGATATATTCGAATAATCAACTTCACATGCATTTTTTAGAAATAGATAAGATTGGGACCGGATTAAATGTGTCAAAAATATTTTTGGTCTTGTTAAAAGAAATCCTTCTGAGAGAGGGGAGAATTTCTTTGACCAATCAGAACAGATGGGTGCCCCCATCTGTTGTAATGGTCAAAGAAACTATCTCCCACTCTGATGTCTCTTTTACAAATACTATAGATTATTTCTAGACGAAATACAAGTTTAGTCACATCGCACAAGGTGCACGAATTGCACAACACAATACTAGAAGCTACAGTAAATTTTGTGCGCTTACATTCGTGTGTGATTAGTTACATCAGCATATAATCAAAATTAATATAATCAAATATTAATCGAAATCATTAAATAATCGGTTGCGATCATTTTCTTTTCAATGGCTACAATAGTAGATTTGCCGGAAGAAGTGATCACTATGATATTGGAAAACAAAAATATCAACGTTGAGGATATATTGCGTTTGAAATCCACGTGTAATAAATTGCAGCAAATAACATTCAGCGCGAAATTTTGGAGAAAAAAATTTCATCAAAGGTACTTTTTTTATTTAGTTTTTTTAAACTATATTTTTTTATTTAAGTTTTCTTTCATATGTAATCGATTTTTGTTGCTTAACAAAGCTTAATCTCCGCTAAAATAATAATGAAATATTAAAAGAATTATTGTGTTATTACCTTATTAATTTATATTGCATCTGTTGCTCAATGAATTCTTAAAAAAAGCTACGCTATTTAATAAAGACAGATTTGTTATATTTTGCGGTTCATTGTTATCGTAATAATATCATCTTTTCTAGATTTTGTTATTAAATTATTAGCATAAAAATTATCTTGTATTTATTATTGTTTTTACTAAATAGAAATATGTAGTTACTTTACATTTATTCAATGTTATGTAGTTACTTTACATTTATTCAATGTTAGAAATATATAATTATTTTACATAAATTGTTTTAAATTGTTTAAAATTATTAAAAATAAGAAATTGGAAAAATTATTGTTGATGTATAATAGAATTTTTATGTTTAAAAATTATTTTAATTTTATAATTGCAAAAAATTTTATTTTATATAATAAAACATAATAAACAATTAGATTAAAGTTGTTGCAATATTTCATATTTTATTTTTAAAATTTAGAATAATACGGTTATGTTTAAGTGTATATTCATAATAGTTTATATTCTTAAATAAATATTTGTTTCATGATTTATATAATCTTATTTTTAGGTTTTCTAAATAACTTATCTTCTAATTTTATGATATAAACGTACTTTTTTCTCTAAGCTAAATAATTTTCTTTCGTTCAAACCTTATATTTTCTACAATTTTATAAAACATTACATTTTCAATCAGTTAATATATAAATATATATATATATATATATATATATATATATATATATACATATAATTAAGAAAATTATGTGTTTTAGAAAGTACATTGATTATAATTTATTGTTGTTTAATATAATTTTTGAGAATTTTCTGTCTTAATTTTAGGTTTCCTTCTTCGAAAATAAATTATGAAAAGAAGACAAAAAAAATAAAAAATATTTTTAATTATGCAAGAACTAGTGTAGAATATATTAAAAGGCTAGAGTACTATGTATCTCTAATATCTTCTAATAATTTATATGATAAAGCAGAAGAATTCACTCATTTCCTCTACTTCATATCGAAAAATTCCATGTTTTATTATTTTGTCTTGGACGATATAAACAGAATTATTTCCATACCATGGTAGAATTTAATGAATTAAATTACTATTAACATTATAAATTAAAGTAATTATTATACAATAAATTTTTTTCAGGCACAATTTGACAACCAAATATAATGTTGATCTAATTTTTTCTTGGATAAAACGATATCGTTTAATATATAAGCAAAATAAATTTACAAGTTTGCCAAAAAAAAAACTGCTTTTAGAAAGGCAAATTACTATTATACTAAAATATTTTCTACCACACGTGTCTTACTCAGACATTGATAATTGGCTAGATAATATTGTAAAAAAAATATTAAGCCTTCTTAAAAATAAATATTCTACGCATGCAATATTATCGATATCCTCTGAAAAATTTACTTTTTGGAGAAATAACAATATTGATGACAATTTCTGGAATCCAACAGAAGTAAAGCAAATTATACGTATCCTGGAAGAATACATATTTTCTGAATTAGAAGTTTCCCAGAAATTACTTGAATTATTGATAATATTAGATAACGATTTAAAATATATAAATTATATTTATGTAAGTTATTTTACATTATATTAAATTGTAATAATACTTTGCTATGCGCTACGGAAGCATATCTATATTTTATTATCTATGTTTTATATCTTATAAATATTCAATATAATTTTTCTAATAAAATGGTATAGATTTTAGAGCACTACCGACATTATATATTACCTATTATACATCACATCGTAGCTAGAAGACTTGGTGTACGCTGCTTCATGAAAAGTTTTGATAAATATTTTACTCAATATTTTGATAGCTACATGTTGTATTATTATGACAATTGTATTGATCATATTCTAGAAATTCAATGGGATCCAAACTCGTTAGTATAATTTAGCTTAAGAGCTATCTATCTGATATTGTGTGTGTGTGTGTGTGTGTGTGTTTGTGTATATGTTTGTACATATATTTCTATTATTATTTTCAGTAATACAGCAGAAAAAGATGTATGGATGGAGTGTTTTTATATGAGAGAGGGATCCGATCTACAATACCCTGCAAACATTAACAAAACCAGACGTTTGGTTTATTGTAGCAAAGGGATACAGAATCCATTACATGATATATCAGTAAGCAATCTTTTATATGTAATTTTTTAATAATTTTTAACAAGATATAGTTAATAAAAATAACAATCAATCATGAGTCTTCTAAACAATACGTTGATCAATTAGTCAATTTATTCTATAAGCGATAAATGAAAGATAACTTTGTTTTATTTTGAATAGTTTGAAATTTTTTGTATATGTCTGTTTGTTTTTAAATACAAAAGGAGATGATTGAAGCTTTCAAACACAAACTACAGAATAGTAGCAATTGTTCTACTATATTTTACTCTGAGAAATTTAATCAAATAATGCCTATCTTATTACAAAGTTTCTATGAGCTAAATATTGAAGAACGAACAGATAAAGAGTACAGAATCATTGCACGTTCAATAAAGGTAATGTATTACATATATTATTACACATATATATATATATATATATATATATATATATAATATACTTATATTTATAGGTATTGACTGTACTCACACACTCACACACACACATACACGCGCGCGGGCACCTTCAATATTTTAAATGGAACCCCCTATTTTTTATTACTTATTCTTGTAGCTTATCTCGAGAGTTTTCCAAAACACTATAATAAAGTATTTCTTCATAGAGTTACTTTTCGAGTTATAAGGATTAAAATAATCTTGATTTTACATAAACCATAAAATATTTAGTAAAATTCATTTTTCGATTATTTTAATCTCAATACTTTTATGTTTAAAATAAGTAGAGGAATAAATTTTTGTAAGAAACA
Organism: Camponotus floridanus; assembly: GCF_003227725.1. Classification (NCBI taxonomy): domain Eukaryota; kingdom Metazoa; phylum Arthropoda; class Insecta; order Hymenoptera; family Formicidae; genus Camponotus; species Camponotus floridanus. The sequence goes on from NW_020229246.1 coordinate 486,369, forward strand.
CACAATTATTTTTAAGAAAAGCATGTAATTTGCAATTGACAGTTACATAAAAGTATTGAGATAAGATAATCGAAAAATGAATATTTTACGAGATATTTTATAGTTTATGTAAAATTAAGAAACTATATCTTAAGTCTCATTCAAAAGGAACTCAATGAAAAAATATTTTATCATAATGTTTTAAAAAGCTCTCGAGATAAGCTACATAAAAGTGTAATCGAAAATGGTGGTTTCTATTTAAGAAATTAAAGGTAATCTTTATGTAATCTTCAAAAGATTATCCAAGATCAAACCAATGGAACCTTCTTATGTCCTCCTTCGAGTCAAATAACTTTTGTCTGAAACATTTCTTGCTATAATGTGTACTTTCAGAGATAGCTTGTAACACTTTAAATGCCTCCCTTCCCCTGTATATATATATATATATATATATGTGTGTGTGTGTGTGTGTGTGTGTAAAAATAAAAACAATTATCTACATAATTTAAAACATTACAATAATTACTTGGAAATTACTTGACAACATATTACTTAAATTTTGTTATTATACTTGTTATTATATTTGTATACATACAGGATAGAACCGAAACGGGACAAATACAATCAAAAAGAAGATGTAAAAGAATTAAATTTACAATTGGTATGATCGTAAATATTCGTACACGTTTAGCGAAACGGTTGGCTGTTTTGCTCAGTGAAATTAATTGTTATACTGGCGTGATAATTGGTTGGCATTATAACTGCAAAGCTAAATTAGTAAAAAAAAAAATGAATTTTTTAGTCCCACATTTGACTGAATGCAACAATCCTGAAGTTCCGTTTTTACAGGACCGTTTTTTTTGTATATGTAGATGTGAAAAGAGCATAAGTAGTATTAAATTTAAACCACATTATATAATTCTCGCCGAAAATAATAAATTATGCTATTTGCCACAAGGTACAAAAATATTAGTATTAGTAACATTTTAAATTATATATCTTCTATGAGTTTTAATCCACGTAATAAAATATATCTTTTTTTTATTTCAGATACTCTATCAATATGTCCACCTAAATGCATCGATAATTTTGAAATAGGGCGATATTTTTCTAAATTTGAAGGTACTCATTACGTACCAAATGAAAACCTGGCAAAAGAATATCCAAAGGATACTGCTGCTATTCATGATATACTTCCCAGTATCTCTCAGCAATGTGCATAATAAATTTTATAATTTGCATAACATAAATATATTAAAATTATATAGAAATAATATTTTAATTTTTCTGTACGAACATTTTGTGTATTCTATACATTGTAAGATTAATAATACAATATTAAAATCATGTTATAAAAAGTAAAGTATATTGAGAATATATATAGAATTGTGTGTCGAAATTATACCAATAAATGCTCATAATCCATTATAACTATTCAAACTTTTTTATTAGTGAATTGGCTTGAGTTTCCATATGAGTTTCTACAACATGGAGTAATTCAATTAAATTCTCGTCATGTGCAACGTATTACATTATTCTATAAATTCTGTGGATCTTATGCTATATATCACATTAAATTAATTATGCGTATTTTACGCATCTTGTAAATTTTCATCTGGCCGCTTAAATATAAGTTAAATGAAACGTAAAGTATCGTTATTAACATCATTAATAGAGGTGTAATATATAAAGATAAAGAATATTTTGCTCAAATGTAAATGATTAATTATTGTTTACATTTATAAATATTAAAAATTTGCTTTTATAAATTATCAAGCAACGCGGTAGCGTCGCGACGCCAAGTACGTAAAAATAAATAAAAATAAAAAACAGGATCCAAGCATTTTGTTTTTTAGAAAAATGTTGTTCTGAGGGAAAATTATTGTAAATTATTTAGAAGGATTTTTTTCATTAAACATTAGATCTTCGTTACAATTTTTGCGCTGAAGATGACTTAAAAGTAAGTCGAAACGTCCGCACACTTCTTTAACATTTTTATATATTATAACTATTTTGTATAAAGCTTGTAATTATGATATATTAATATATATTTGGATTAACTTATCTACATTATTGATTCTTTAGCTCTCTACGCCTGACTGATCACTTTAATTTTGAATTAAACATTTTGTTGCATACAAGATAGAGTATTTTTTATGTACTTGACGTATTTTTTTTACCTTTGTAATGTTTTTTTTAAAGGGATTTCACACTTTTCTGTATAATTTTATATCCTTTCTGTAAATTATTTTTTGGGGAAAAATATTTGTAAATTATGTTTAGAAATAATTTTTTATTTTTGAATATTGTTACTATAATAATAGACGGATATCGGAGACGAATCTTATTATTAGTATTCATTTATTTAATATTTATCAATTTAATTTTGCATAAACTATTCGCTTTACGATTTGAATTTTCAATTTTAACTTAATAATAATTAATTCGAACATTTAATTGTATTTTTTATCTTCTCATTCTTCATTTCAATAGAGATAAAGGAAATCGATTTGATCTCTTTTAAATACGAATATACATTATTTATTTACAGATTTTGAAAGATTTTATTTTATTTACTTTATCCTATTAATTTTATATTATAATAATTAATATTATAATATAATCAGAACTTATATTTAACGTAAGAAAATTCCTTTTATTGTTCGGACTAGTGATTTGTAAATTTTTGTCCAGACAATAATACACATTTACATGGATTTATAAATCCCAGCTTTTATCTTCGTAATTTCTCTACCTGATTTTCGAAAATCATTAAAAAATTTTTTCCATTGACCTTTTCTTCTCCAGGTCTTATTAAGAATCCAGGACATTCTAAGAGAATATAAAGTATAAACGTACAATAAACTTTTTATACCTGCGATTAAAACGATTATTTTAAAGCTTTTACAAACTTTGTTAGTTTTTACTTTCTCCACATATTTCCTTTTTCCACATATTTTCGTTTTCAGTATCTCTCTTGTTTTCTCCTAAGAAACTTTTTAAAATTTATCAGACACGTTAAAATTTTATATTTATAGGACTTTTCCTCCATATAACTAACAATTTCTATTTGTAAAAAGAATTCTTTTTAATCTTACGGAAAAAATTAAAATATTTTTCATTATAAAACATTTTAACATTTTGTATTTTAATTTTTTTAATTTTCTAATACACATTATAGAATAAGTTGCATATATAATCATATAAATGATATATGGTTATTTACATTATAAAGGACATCTGAATTTAATGGGAAATGGCGTTCTGTCGAATTGACTGGATTTTTTATATGTTTTAGTTTAAGCATTCTAATCAAAAATCTCAATGGGCACTCTTGAAAATACAGTTTCGGCACTATTGATCCTTAGAACATTTGTATGTATGCGACTGAGGATATAAGAAAGTTTCCTTACACTTAGAAATTATATTAAATGTGTATATATGTGTTAAAATACGTAAATTATTTATTATATTATTTTACATATGTATAATACATATAATTAATATATATATATATATATATATATATATATATATATATATATGGTTATATCCTCGCTTCGTCGGTATTACGTTTGATGATATGCAACTTTTTATATTTTTACCTATATTATTTTGTATTTTTATCATTACTTTTTATGTGATTAAATGAATAAATTAAGCGAAATAGACGCTGCAATCTATAGTTACAATATATATATATAGAAGGGTGGAGAGTGTGCAGTCTGTGCGTGTACTTTGCAACGCAAACTGGAACTTCACATAGGTTTATAAAACTGTGGGCAACTTAATCATACCTTATGTGAATATTTAAATTACTTTTTTATATAACTGCTAAAACAGTAGATTTATGAAAAAAAATGCATACAACTTTTTTTGTAGAGTTTTTAAGCGGCTTTATTATTTGCTTAAAAATTTTTTTCTTAAATTAATATTTTTGGAGATAAAAAGCATTAAAGTTGTGAAATTTTTTTGTTAATAACTTTTTAACGAACAACGAGCGTCGGCTTAAACCTTTTGGATGTTACTCAGGGTAGTAATCTTGACAACATATGTCAAGGCAATCGAAGCGGCAATCGAAGCGGGCTCCCTTCATCGATACATTTACGCGATTTCCTTTATCTCTATTGAAATGAAGAATGATATGAGAAGATAAAAAATACAATTAAATGTTCGAATTAATTATTATTAATTAAAATAGAATAATAATAATTATTAAATTAAAATAGAATAATAATTATTATTAAGTTAAAATTGAAAATTTAAATCGTCAAGTGAATAGTTTATGCAAAATTAAGTAGATAAATATTAAATAAATGATTACTAACAATAAGATTTGTCTTTGATATCTGTCTCGGATATTTAGCGATTATATATTATTTATTTCTAAGTTATTTTAATTTTCCTTAAATGAAGAAATATAAAAAAATAGTAAAAAGTAATAAAGAAGAAAAATAAAATATAAAAATAGTAAAAAGAAAAGAAAGAAATTTTGATAAGAACATAATTCTCCGATAAGAAAAATATGATAAAAATTTATGAGAAATCTAGAGATATGAGGTTTGTTTACATTATCGAAAGGAAAAGGAAAAAACTGATACGTAATGTCAAATATTTGTAAAAATTAAAATGTCTACTAATAATACACGATTAAATTTTTAAGATATAAATTTCTGATTAATAGCGCAACCATATGCAGCAAACAATAATTCTCGAAGAAGAGTGCATATTAAATCATATAGTATGTATCTGTGTTGTATAAAACTTAACATCAAAATATAATGGCTATACTGCTATGTTAAAAGATATAATTCTTTCTTTTATTGAGATATAGATGAAATAATATTACTGTCTATATTCTCCATTTAGTTTACATTCTCCGTTGGCTAATTATATAAAAAAATATAATAAATTGAAAATTTACCTAAGGTTTTCCGTGAATCAAGGAGCGCTTTTCGAAAATAGGAATTTTAGGAATTTTTACACACACACAATTTTTATTTAATTCAAATTATTTACAGAAAGCTGGGCTTGATTTAATGGTACAGATTTTACTTCTTCTTTGAGACCGTAGGGCATGTATAATTGATGGTCAAAAAGCTGAAAAATTCCACTGAAATAACAAAGGTGTATACAAAGGTATATATATAAAGACGTTAGAACAAAGGTATAAAGCCATACAGAACAATAACGAGACAAATCGTCTAGAAATTTTTTTGAAAGAATTTGTCATTTTTAGTTAGAATTTGACCTATTGGCTACACAAAAGGCCACAGAAAAGATTTCTAAATTTAATGCTATTACACTTCTATCAATCATAAAATAGCATCGATATAGCGACAATCATATTTTTTATTAAAATAAGAATATTTTAATCTTAAATGGAAAATTCTTAAATCTAGAATGAAATGATCCTGATACTATCTACAAAAGATGACAGACGCTTATCGGTTTTGCGCAACTACTAACGATAATATCATTATTCTAAATGCAAGAATATATAGCTTAGATTTCTTTATATTATTCCTGTTCTCAGATTATAAAGGCAATCTTATTTAATTCGAGAAAGAAGAATAAGAATTATTATTTTAGATTTAAAATTGTTTCATTTTTATACTACACTAGACAACGCAAAGCGCGCACTTCGCGTGCGCCATTTATTTCCTTTCATTATACATTTCTCATTGTCACACAAGTCACTGTCAAAATTTGTAATAATCGCAAATGATAGCTGCTCAATATGAATTGAGCGCAATAAAAGAACCAAATCGAAGTTTATTGTTGTCGCTTTTCGGCATTGCGGACTAAATTTCGATATATTCGAGTAATCAACTTCACATGCATTTTTTAGAAATAGATAAGATTGGGATCGGATTAAATGTGTCAAGAATATTTTTGGTGTTGTTAAAAGAAATCCTTCTGAGAGAGGGGAGAGTTTCTTTGACCAATCAGAACAGATGGGTGCCCCCATCTGTTGTAATGGTCAAAGAAACTATCCCCCCCCTCTGATGTGTCTTTTATAAATACTTTAGATCATTTCTAGACGAAATACAAGTTTAGTCACATCGCACAAGGTGCACGAACGCATTGCACAACACAATACTAGAAGCTACAGTAAATTTTGTGCGCTTACATTCGTGTGTGATTAGTTACATCAGCATATAATCAAAATTAATATAATCAAATATTAATCGAAATCATTAAATAATCGGTTGCGATCATTTTTTTTTCAATGGCTACAATAGTAGATTTGCCGGAAGAAGTGATCACTATGATATTGGAAAACAAAAATATCAACGTTGAGGATATATTGCGTTTGAAATCCACGTGTAATAAATTGCAAATAACATTCAGCGCGAAATTTTGGGGAAAAAAATTTCATCAAAGGTACTTTTTTTATTTAGTTTTTTTAAACTATATTTTTTTATTTAAGTTTTCTTTCATATGTGATTGATTTTTGTTGCTTAACAAAGCTTAATCTCCGCTAAAATAATAATGAAATATTAAAAGAATTATTGTGTTATTACCTTATTAATTTATATTGCATCTGTTGCTCAATGAATTCTTAAAAAAAGCTACGCTATTTAATAAAGACAGATTTGTTATATTTTGCGGTTCATTGTTATCGTAATAATATCATCTTTTCTAGATTTTGTTATTAAATTATTAGCATAAGAATTATCTTGTATTTATTATTGTTTTTACTAAATAGAAATATGTAGTTACTTTACATTATTCAATGTTATAAATATGTAATTATTTTACATAAATCGTTTTGAATTGTTTAAAATTATTAAAGATAAGAAATTGGAAAAATTATTGTTGATGTATAATAGAATTTTTATATTTAAAAATTATTTTAATTTTATAATTGCAAAAAATTTTATTTTATATAATAAAACATAATAAACAATTAGATTAAAGTTGTTGCGATTTTTCATATTTTATTTTAAAAATTTAGAATAATACGGTTATGTATAAGTGTATATTCATAATAGTTTATATTCTCAAATAAATATTTGTTTCATGATTTATATAATCTTATTTTTAGGTTTTATAAATAATTTTATCTTCTAATTTTATTATATAAATGTACTTTTTCTCTAAGCTAAATAATTTTCTTTCGTACAAACCTTATATTTTCTACAATTTTATAAAACATTACATTTTCAATCAGTTAATATATAAACATATATATATATATATATATATATATATATATATATATATATACATATATATATATATATATATACATATAATTAAGAAAATTATGTGTTTTAGAAAGTACATTGATTATAATTTATTGTTGTTTAATATAATTTTTGAGAATTTTCTGTCTTAATTTTAGGTTTCCTTCTTCGAAAATAAATTATGAAAAGAAGACAAAGAAAATAAAAATATTTTTAATTATGCAATAACTAGTGTAGAATATACTAAAAGGCTAGAGTACTATGTATCTCTAATATCTTCTAATAATTTATATGATAAAGCAGAAGAATTCGCTCATTTCCTCTGCTCCATATCGAAAAATTCCATGTTCTATTATTTTATCTTGGATGATATAAACAGAATTATTTCCATACCACGGTAGAATTTAATGAATTAAATTACTATTAACATTATAAATTAAAGTAATTATTATACAATAAATTTTTTTCAGGCACAATTTGGTAAAATATAATTTTGATCTAATTTTTTCTTGGATAAAACGATATCGTTTAATATATAAGCAAAATAAATTTACAAGTTTGCCAAAAAAAAAAACTGCTTTTAGAAAGGCAAATTACTATTATACTAAAATATTTTCTACCACACGTGTCTTACTCAGACATTGATAATTGGCTAGATAATATTGTAAAAAAAATATTAAGCCTTCTTAAAGATAAATATTCTACGCATGCAATATTATCGATATCTTCTGAAAAATTTACTTTTTGGAGAAATAACAATATTGATGACAATTTCTGGAATCCAACAGAAGTAAAGCAAATTATACGTATCCTGGAAGAATACGTATTTTCTGAATTAGAAGTTTCCCAGAAATTACTTGAATTATTCATAACATTAGATGACGATTTAAAATATATAAATTATAATTATGTAAGTTATTTTACATTATATTAAATTGTAATAATACTTTGCTATGCGCTGTGGAAGCGTACCTATATGTTTTATATCTTAAAAATATTCAATATAATTTTTCTAATAAAATGGGATGATATAGATTTAGAGCACTACCGACAATATATATTACCTATTATACATCACAGCGTAGCTAGAAGACTTGGTGTACGCTGCTTCATGGAAACTCAAAATTCTGGCTATATGTTGGAATATTTTGACGATTGTATTGATTATATTCTAGAAATTCAATGGAATCCAAACTCGTTAGTACAATTTAGCTTAAGAGCTTATCTATCTGATATTGTGTGTGTGTGTGTGTGTGTGTGTGTGTGTGTGTGTGTGTTTGTGTATATGTTTGTTCATATATTTCTATTGTTATTTTCAGTAATACAGCAGAAGGAAATGTACGGATGGAGTGTTTTTATATGAGAGAGGATCCGATCTACAATACCCTGCAAACATTAACAAAACCAGACGTTTGGTTTATTGTAGCAAAGAGATACAGAATCCATTACGTGATATATCAGTAAGCAATCTTTTATATGTAATTTTTTAATTATTTTTAACAAGATATAGTTAATAAAAATAACAATCAATTATGAGTCTTCTAAACAATACGTTGATCAATTAGTCAATTTATTCTATAAGCGATAAATGGAAGATAACTTCGTTTTATTTTGAGTTCCTAGTTTGAAATTTTTTGTATATGTCTGTCTGTTTTTAAATACAACAGGAGATGATTAAAGCTTTCAAACTCGAACTAAAGAATGGCAACAATCGTTCCACTATATTTTACTCTGAGAAATTTAATCAAATAATATCTATCTTATTACAAAGTTTCTATGAGCTAAATATTGAAGCACGAACAAATAGAGAGTACAGAATCATTTCACGTTCAATAAAGGTAATGTATTACATATATTATTATATATATATATATATATATATATATATATATATATAATATACTTATATTTATAGGTATTGATTGTACTCACACACACTCGCACACATACATACACGCGTGCGGGCACCTTCAATTTTTTAAATAAAACCCTCTATTTTTTATTATTTATTCTTGTAGTTTACCTCGAGAGTTTTCCAAAACACTATAATAAAGTATTTCTTCATTGAGTCACTTTTCGAGTTATGAGGATTAAAATAATCTTGATTTTACATAAACCATAAAATATTTAGTAAAATTCATTTTTCGATTATCTTAATCTCAATATTTTTATGTTTAAAATAAGTAGAGAAATCAATTTGTATAAGAAACACACAATTATTTTTAAGAAAAAACATGTAATTTGCAATTGACAGTTACATAAAAGTATTGAGATAAGATAATCGAAAAATGAATATTTTACGAGATATTTTATAGTTTATGTAAAATTAAGAAACTGTACCTTAAGCCTCATTACTCGAAAAGAACTCAATGAAAAAATATTTTATTATAATGTTTTAAAAAGATCTCGAGATAAGCAACATAAAAGTGTAATCGAAAATGGGGGTTTCTATTTAAGAAATTAAAGGTAATCTTTATGTAATCTTCAAAAGATTATCCAAGATCAAACCAATAGAACCTTCTTATGTCCTCCTTCGAGTCAAATAACTTTTGTCTGAAACATTTCTTGCTATAATGTGTACTTTCAGAGATAGCTTGTAACACTTTAAATGCCTCCCTCCTCCTGTATATATATGTATGTGTGTATGTGTGTGTGTGTAAAATAAAAATAAAATTAATTATCTACATAATTTAAAACATTACAATAATTACTTGACAACATATTACTTAAATCTTGTTATTATACTTGTTATTATATTTGTATACATACAGAATATAACAAAAATCCGAAAGGAACAAATACAACCAAAAAGAAGATGTAAAAAAAATTAAATTTACAATTGGTATGATCGTAAATATTCATACATGTTTAGCGAAACAGTTGGCTGTTTTGCACAGCGAAATTAATTGTCATACTGGCGTGATAATTGGTTGGCATTATATCTGCAAATCTTACTTTGTAAAAAAAGATATGGATTTTTTAGTCCCATATTTGACTGAATGCAAAAATCCTGATCTTGTGTTTTTAGACGACAATTTGTTTTGTATATGTAGATGTGAAAAGAGCAAGATAGACAATAATATTCAATTTAAACCGCATTATATAATTCTCGCCGAAAATAATAAATTATGTTATTTGCCACAAGGTACAAAAATATTAGTATTAGTAACATTTTAAATTATATATCTTCTATGAGTTTTAATCCACGTAATAAAATATATCTTTTTTTATTTCAGATACTCTATCAATATGTCCACCTAAATGCATCGATAATTTTGAAATAGGGCGATATTTTTCTAAATTTGAAGGTACTCATTACGTACCAAATGAAAACCTGGCAAAAGAATATCCAAAGGATACTGCTGCTATTCATGATATACTTCCCAGTATCTCTCAGCAATGTGCATAATAAATTTTATAATTTGCATAACATAAATATATTAAAATTATATAGAAATAATATTTTAGTTTTTCTGTACGAACATTTTGTATATTCTATACATTGTAAGATTAAAAATACAATATTAACATCATATTATAAAAAGTAAAGTATATTGAGAATATATATAGAATTGTGTGTCGAAATTATACCAATAAATGCTCATAATCCATTACAACTATTCAAACTTTTTTATTAGTGAATTGGCTTGAGTTTCCATATGGTTTCTACCAACATGAGTATTCAATTAAATTCTCGTCCATGTGCAACGTATTACATTATTTGATAAAATTCTGTGGATCTTATGCTATATATCACATTTAAATTAATTATGCGTATTTTACGCATCTTGTAATTTTCATCTGGCCGCTTAAATATAAGTTAATGAAACGTAAAGTATGTTATTACTCATTAATAGAGGTGTAATATATAAAGATAAAGAATATTTTGGCTCAAATGTAAATATGATTAATTATTGTTTACATTTTATTAAATATTAAAAATTTGCTTTTATAAATTATCAAGCAACGCGGTAGCGTCGCGACGCCAAGTACGTAAAAATAAATAAAAATAAAAACAGGATCCAAGCAATTTTGTTTTTTAGAAAAATGTTGTTCTGAGGGAAAATTTATTGTAAAATTATTTAGAAGGACTTTTTTCATTTAAACATTAGATCGTCGTTACAATTTTTTGCGCTGAAGATGACTTAAAAGTAAGTCGAAACGTCCGCACACTTCTTAACATTTTTATATATTATAACTATTTGTATAAAGCTTGTAATTATGATTTTTAATATATTTTGGATTAACTTTCTACATTATTGATTCTTTAGCTCTCTACGGCCTGACTGATCACTTTAATTTTGAATTAAACTTTTGTTGCATACAAGATAGAGTATTTTTTATGTACTTGACGTATTTTTTTTACCTTTGTAAAGTTTTTTTTTAAAGGGATTTTCACACTTTTCTGTATAATTTATATCCTTTCTGCAAATTATTTTTGGGGAAAAATATTTGTTAAATTATGTTTAGAAATAATTTTTTTTTTTTGAATATGTTACTATAATAATTAGACGGATATCGGAGACGAATCTTATTATTAGTATTCATTTATTTAATTTTATCAATTTAATTTTGCATAAACTATTCTCTTTACGATTTAATTTTCAATTTTAACTTAATAAAATTAATTCAACATTTAAGTGTATTTTTTTCTTCTCATTTTTCATTTCAATAGAGATAAAGGAAACCGATTTGATCTCTTTTAAATACGAATATACATTATTTATTTACAGATTTGAAAGATTTTATATTTACTTTATCCTATTAATTTTATATATAATAATTAATCATATTATAATATAATCAGAACTTATTTAAACGTAAGAAAATTCCTTTTATTGTTCGGACTAGTGATTTGTAAATT